>NC_092148.1:39387733-39417733 GCF_045791955.1 Oncorhynchus clarkii lewisi | reverse complement strand
TCTTCAGCTGGCATCTGCAGCAGGTGGGCACCACACGGGCACGGGCGGGAACAGCCACATGGCATACACACGTGCGCACACACACTCACAAGCACGCACACACGTACACACAAACCACAATATAGATCTCACTCAACACTCACACATACACTTTTACACACAAGCATCCATTCAAAAGTGTGTGATGGAAATATATGTCAGACCTGAGAGGTATACCACGGCTAGATCTACTCAGATCTACTCAGTGTACAATCTACTCTGTGTTTTCTAAAGCAAGCCAGCTTCAGTCAGCTTTACATTCCAGCTCAGGCTTACGAAGGTGGATATTGATCTTGCACCTGCCATTTACTCAAGCCTGCTCGAGTTGGGCTTGTAACTGCGCATTCATGTCACATTTGTCTAGTTGAACGCCGAACTCTTCATTGAGACGATGCTGAAACATCAATCCATTGGCGTGTCAGTGCTACAGTTTTATTAGTGTCGAAATCAAAATGAAAGACGTTACCTTACAAATTCAGTAGGCTATGGTGCGAAATAGGCTGTTAGAGCTGCCGTCTTTCTTTTATAACATATCGTTAATGCTGTCTTTGGTGTGCTTATCAATGCACTGTCATGACTGTCCTGTGAGGATCACAATGGATCAGATCAGCTTGGCAATGGTTGACAATATCCAGACCTTTTCTCACCCACAGAAGAGGCGAGAGGGAACTGGGCTGGTTTGACAGTTCACACCCTGTTGTGCTCCTTCTCCCCCTCCAGTAAAATCCACCAGAGGAATATCTTTGTTAACAGGTTTTTCCCTCCGAAACTCTAACACAGTCAAAGTGGATACTGGAACAATAATTCTAACATAAGAATGTGGGGAAGGGTCAGTGGTGAGCTATAGAAAACTAATTTCATATAGGTTTTTATTTTGTGATGTCATAAAAAATTGTCAAAATACTATAACTTGGAAAGTATATCCCCTTTATCTGTAAAGTTTTCATCTAATCCGTTGTGCATATAATGTGAAAAATGATTGAAGTAAAGATATGAATGCGATTATAGGAGGTATAAGAGATTATATCTCCTATAAACTTTGCACAGTAAGTAGCCACACCATGAGTGAGGTCAGAAGAGTGTGTCAGCCTGATGGAACCGTGCCCTTCAGCCACAGAGCATAAAAGGATTGCCCACAGAAATTAACATTAGACCAGGAAAGATGGGGAGTTGCAGCCCACGTCTAAAGTGGTTTGAACTCTGAATCTCAGACCAGGAAACGTGGGGCGGGAGCTACATGTTTGAAATGGTTTTAACTTTGAACCTCAACACGAGGGGAAGAAATAAACTCACCTTCCTTTAGACCAGAGAGACTGCGAGCTGCAGTCTCATGGTCCAAATCCTGAATACCAACACGGGGGGGTTAACTAACTCTCCTCTCAGACAACCACTGAGACAGCTGATTAGCTGTCTTGAGTCAAATATCTAGAAAAGTTTTTTTTGCAGATGCAGGAGGTTGACTCTTCTTGAAGGATGATATGATAAGAGGTTATGATTAATATGTTGACTGTTTTATGGATGTTAAATTCGGTAGATGGTAACTCTTTGAATTACCTCTTCAGTGGTGCCCCAAATTCTTAATGAGTTAATTGATGAATTTAATCGGGTAACAATTAAACCAATGTCCAGTCTCTTGACAACAAGGTTGATGAAATCCGAGCAAGGGTAGCATTCCAGAGGGACATCAGAGACTGTAACGTCCTTTGCTTCACTGAAACATGGCTCACTGGAGAGACTCTATCCGAAGCGGTGCAGCCAACGGGTTTCTCCACGCATCGCGCTGACAGAAACAAACATCTTTCTGGTAAGAAGAGGGGCGGGGGCGTATGCCTCATGGCCAACGTGACATGGTGTGATGAAAGAAACATACAGGAACTCAAATCCTTCTGTTCACCTGATTTAGAATTCCTCACAATCAAATGTAGACCGCATTATCTACCAAGAGAATTCTCTTCGATTATACCATCACGGCCGTATATATCCCCCCCCAAGCAGACACATCGATGGCTCTGAACGAACTTTATTTAACTCTCTGCACACTGGAAACGATTTATCCGGAGGCTGCATTCATTGTAGCTGGGGATTTTAACAAGGCTAATCTGAAAACAAGACTCCCCAAATTTTATCAGCATATCGATTGCGCAACCAAGGGTGGAAAGACCTTGGATCATTGTTACTCTAACTTCCGCGACGCATATAAGGCCCTGCCCCGCCCCCCTTTCGGAAAAGCTGACCACGACTCCATTTTGTTGATCCCTGCCTACAGACAGAAACTAAAACAAGAGGCTTCCACGCTGAGGTCTGTCCAACGCTGGTCCGACCAAGCTGACTCCACACTCCAAGACTGCTTCCATCACGTGGACTGGGACATGTTTCGTATTGCGTCAGATAACAACATTGACGAATACGCTGATTCGGTGTGCGAGTTCATTAGAACGTGCGTTGAAGATGTCGTTCCCATAGCAACGATTAAAACATTCCCTAACCAGAAACCGTGGATTGATGGCAGCATTCGTGTGAAACTGAAAGCGCGAACCACTGCTTTTAATCAGGGCAAGGTGTCTGGTAACATGACCGAATACAAACAGTGCAGCTATTCCCTCCGCAAGGCTATCAAACAAGCTAAGCGCCAGTACAGAGACAAAGTAGAATCTCAATTCAACGGCTCAGACACAAGAGGCATGTGGCAGGGTCTACAGTCAATCACGGACTACAGGAAGAAATCCAGCCCAGTCACGGACCAGGATGTCTTGCTCCCAGGCAGACTAAATAACTTTTTTGCCCGCTTTGAGGACAATACAGTGCCACTGACACGGCCTGCAACGAAAACATGCGGTCTCTCCTTCACTGCAGCCGAGGTGAGTAAGACATTTAAACGTGTTAACCCTCGCAAGGCTGCAGGCCCAGACGGCATCCCCAGCCGCGCCCTCAGAGCATGCGCAGACCAGCTGGCCGGTGTGTTTACGGACATATTCAATCAATCCCTATACCAGTCTGCTGTTCCCACATGCTTCAAGAGGGCCACCATTGTTCCTGTTCCCAAGAAAGCTAAGGTAACTGAGCTGAACGACTACCGCCCCGTAGCACTCACATCCGTCATCATGAAGTGCTTTGAGAGACTAGTCAAGGACCATATCACCTCCACCCTACCTGACACCCTAGACCCACTCCAATTTGCTTACCGCCCAAATAGGTCCACAGACGATGCAATCTCAACCACACTGCACACTGCCCTAACCCATCTGGACAAGAGGAATACCTATGTGAGAATGCTGTTCATCGACTACAGCTCGGCATTCAACACCATAGTACCCTCCAAGCTCGTCATCAAGCTCGAGACCCTGGGTCTCGACCCCGCCCTGTGCAACTGGGTACTGGACTTCCTGACGGGCCGCCCCCAGGTGGTGAGGGTAGGGAACAACATCTCCTCCCCGCTGATCCTCAACACTGGGGCCCCACAAGGGTGCGTTCTGAGCCCTCTCCTGTACTCCCTGTTCACCCACGACTGCGTGGCCACGCACGCCTCCAACTCAATCATCAAGTTTGCGGACGACACAACAGTGGTAGGCTTGATTACCAACAACGACGAGACGGCCTACAGGGAGGAGGTGAGGGCCCTCGGAGTGTGGTGTCAGGAAAATAACCTCACACTCAACAAAACTAAGGAGATGAGTGTGGACTTCAGGAAACAGCAGAGGGAACACCCCCCTATCCACATCGATGGAACAGTAGTGGAGAGGGTAGCAAGTTTTAAGTTCCTCGGCATACACATCACAGACAAACTGAATTGGTCCACTCACACAGACAGCATCGTGAAGAAGGCGCAGCAGCGCCTCTTCAACCTCAGGAGGCTGAAGAAATTCGGCTTGTCACCAAAAGCACTCACAAACTTCTACAGATGCACAATCGAGAGCATCCTGGCGGGCTGTATCACCGCCTGGTATGGCAACTGCACCGCCCTCAACCGTAAGGCTCTCCTGAGGGTAGTGAGGTCTGCACAACGCATCACCGGGGGCAAACTACCTGCCCTCCAGGACACCTACACCACCCGATGTCACAGGAAGGCCATAAAGATCATCAAGGACATCAACCACCCGAGCCACTGCCTGTTCACCCCGCTATCATCCAGAAGGCGAGGTCAGTACAGGTGCATCAAAGCTGGGACCGAGAGACTGAAAAACAGCTTCTATCTCAAGGCCATCAGACTGTTAAACAGCCACCAATAACACTGAGTGGCTGCTGCCAACACACTGACACTGACTCAACTCACTTTAATAATGGGAATTGATGGGAAATGATGTAAATATATCACTAGCCACTTTAAACAATGCTACCTTGAATAATGTAGGGTAAGTAACATTATATATCTCATATGCATACGTATATACTGTACTCTATATCATCAACTGTATCCTTATGTAATACATGTATCACTAGCCACTTTAAACTATGCCACTTTGTTTACATACTCATCTCATTTGTACATACTGTACTCAATACCATCTACTGTATCTTGCCTATGCTGCTCTGTACCATCACTCATTCATATATCCTTATGTACATATTCTTTATCCCTTTACACTGTGTACAAGACAGTAGTTTTGGAATTGTTAGTTAGATTACTTGTTATTACTGCATTGTCGGAACTAGAAGCACAAGCATTTCGCTACACTCGCATTAACATCTGCTAACCATGTGTATGTGACAAATAAAATTTGATTTGATTTGAACATAGTTAGTGGATTAAATAAATAACAGTCATCAGATTAATGAAAGTAAAGTCACGACAGCACAAACACCGTTTTCTCACTCTTATCAATAAAATAATTGTATTAAGTCATGCAAAAGTTTTACTGTGCTGATGTTTCAAATGCATTCTTTCATTTCTAAATGTGTTATGTGATAGGTATTTTAACATGACTATTTTTAACACAAAAAACAACCACATTTGGTTAATAAAATATTTAATCTGCCATCTTCCTCAAATTACATTAAAAAGAAGGCGATGATCACACCATCTTTGCGAGAGGGAGGGAATCTGATTTCATTGGTCCTCAACTCACAGCTCCAACACTTCACCCAGGATAAATATAGTAAGCCCCGAGTTAGTCTGCCCCGGAGCAGATTAGTTCTGAAGGATTCGTTTAAAAAAAAAAAATGTATCCATTATTTTACCAGGTAAGTTGACTGAGAACACATTCTCATTTGCAGCAATGACCTGGGGAATAGTTACAGGGGAGAGGAGGGGGATGAATGAGCCAATTGTAAACTGGGGATTATTAGGTGACCGTGATGGTTTGATGGCCAGATTGGGAATTTAGCCAGGCCACCGGGGTTAACACCCTACTCTTATAATAAGTGCCATGGGATCTTTAATGACCGCAGAGAGTCAGGACACCCGTTTAACGTCCCATCCGAAAGACAGCACCCTACACAGGGCAGTGTCCCCAATCACTGCCCTGGGGCATTGGGATATTTTTTAGACCAGACCTACTGGCCCTCCAACACCACTTCCAGTTTCCTTGCTGAAAGGTGAATCACGTTAATTAATGTTACTACTAATCCTGAGTTGAACTCAGTTGACAAAGGTTACCTTGCTAACACCGAAAACCTCATTCGTAGAATAGGGCTCTTCTCAGTACAGTAACTCTGTACAGCAACAGAAGTTAAGCTGGCTCTGATTTACTGAGGTCAGTTACTAGTGCGAGGGAGGAATATGAGGGAAGGAGTGTGAGATTGACTGAAGGAGGGATAGTGAGGAATGAATTCAGAGAATTAATAAGGGATGGAAGGAATTAGGTAGGGAGGGAATAAGTATTTAGGAGTGAATGAACACACTGTCTGTCATTAGGTGTGTGTGTGTGTGCGGGGGGGGCACACAGATATCTGAGAAGCTGCAGATAGGGACACACACACACACACACAAACCACACACGGCTTGCGACAGTCTACGCTCCCAACAAGTATGTGCGTGAGTGTTTATGTTTGTGTATATACACGAGCAAGTCTGTAAGTCGTATATTGTAAGTGTGATATTTTATCATCCTTGATTCTAGTTCAAAGGTGTTTCACTGTTTTTGTCAGATCAGAGTTGCACAAATCCGTTTTGCGCTATTAACCCTTTGATTTCCTTGCCTCCAGGGAACTATGAGATGGTGAGCCTGCTCCTCACCAGGGGGGCAGACCCTCTGTCCAAGACCCATGATGGCAACGCTTTGACATCATCACTCTATGAGGACATGAACTGCTTCAGTCACGCCGCAGCGCACGGACACAGGTACGAGGAGGACCGTCTGAAGAACCCTTATCACACTATTGTACCAACCCAACCAAACTATGCTGGCTCAGATATGTTCTTTTCACAGCAACTATAGTGAACACATAACCAGGCCAGCTCAGTACTGCTCTACAGCTTGGTTTGACTAGGCTTGGTTTGGCTCAGTAGTGTAAAAAGTCATTGTTGGAATAAGTGAAAGCAACACCATGGAATTGGAATTCCCTATAATGTGTTGTCATTCTAAGTAAGGGTAGGAAAGAAATACTTGAGAGTAGTCAGATGTAGCCTATGTTAACTGTACTAGCCCTGTTATTTGTCATATACTTGACTTACTACCCCTGGCATATGGGATAAGGGGGTTAAAGGAAGGGTGTGTGTGTTTAAGGGGATGTAGGGGTGGGATCAGGGGCTTCATTCCATCCATAGCCCATCTGTCAGAAACCAACTGTTGAAGAGTGTAGAGTGCTCCACCTGTTGTGTGTGTGTGTGTGTGTGTGTGTGTGTGTGTGTGTGTGTGTGTGTGTGTGTGTGTGTGTGTGTGTGTGTGTGTGTGTGTGTGTGTGTGTGTGTGTGTGTGTGTGTGTGTGTGTGTGTGTGTGTGTGTGTGTGTGTGTGTGTTAGGGGATCAGGATGTAGACTCAACGCGTGAATGCCTGTATAATTGTGACATATTATATAATTTAAGAGAAGCTATACCTTTGCATTTCATGGAACTTTGAGTGGAAATTGTGGCTATGTGTAGCGGACTCCATTAATATGTGCATGATAGCTTTTGCCCAAGTAAACCTCCACTGATTCACTTTCTCTCTCCCTCGCCCTACCTATCATCTACTCCCCCTGCTGCCCTCTCTCCCTCCCTCCGTCCCTCTCTCCCTTTCTCGTTCTCCCTCCCTCCCCCTGTCTCTCTCTCCAACAGGAACGTGTTGCGCAAACTGCTCACCCAGCCCCAGCAGGTCAAAGAGGACGTCCTCTCCCTTAAAGAGATCCTAGCTGAAGGGGTGGAAGGGGAGGACGCCTACCCTCTCCCCAGCCTGCCTCCTCCATCCCCTGGGTGCCCGTCTGAGGGGGGCATCCCACGACTGTGCAAGGCCAGGATGAAGGCCCTTCAGGAGGCTAGCTACTACAGCGCCGAGCACGGCTACCTGGATGTCACCATGGAGCTACGGGCACTGGGTAAGTGGGGAATGGGACCACAGATAGAAAATGTGTAACACGCCTCAATATGGTGACATAAAAGAGGCTGTGTTAAGCATCAATTCATCATCAATCCAAATAGTCACATTATGGATGGAAATCTCATAACCTTCTATAAAACTGAACCATTACAGATTCCGCTATATACATTTTAAGGTCATTTTTGATTGAGCCGACATAACAAACGTTTACCATCTCCGCTAAAAGTGGGAACATTGCCTTTAAATTTGAATCATGCTGTAAAGCTGAATTTCCACAATGCGGATTGAATAGAGCCCTTAGATACCGGGCAAATGAATATACTGTACATGATAAAGACTAAGAGGCACACAACCTATTAGGCTCCCATCACCTTTTAGTAGTGAGGATTTTCTGATTCGCATTGGGATCTACTTCAAGTCAGACAGGACCATGGTGTGCTGGCTGGCATATGTGTTCTTTTTACAAGATGGATAGAACATGCAGTACCAGTCAAAAGTTTGGACACACCTACTCATTCAAGGGTTGTTCTTTATTTTTTCTATGTTCTAATAGTGAAGACATCAAAACTATGAAATAACACATATGGAATCATATAGTAAACAAAAAACGTGTTAAACAAATCAAAATCTATTTTATATTTGAGATTCTTCAAAGTAGCCACCCTTTGCCTTGATGACAGCTTTGCACACTCTTGGCATTCTCTCAACCAGCTTCACCTGGAATGCTTTTCCAACAGTATTGAAGGAGTTTCCACATATGCTGAGCTCTTGTTGGCTGCTTTTCCTTCACTCTGCGGTCCAACTCATCCCAAACCATCTCAGTTGGGTTGAGGCCGGGTGACTGTGGAGGCCAGGTCATCTGATGCAGCACTCCATCACTCTCCTTATTGATCAAATAGCCCTTACACAGCCTGGAGGTGTGTTGTGTCATTGTCCTGTTGAAAAACAAATCGTAGTCCAACTAAGCGCAAACAAGATGGGATGGGTGTAATGCTGCAGAATGCTGTGGTAGCCATGCTGGTTAAGTGTGCCTTGAATTATAAATATATCACTGACAGTGTCACCAGCAAATCACAAGAAATCACAGTTCATACTCTATGCTTCAAGGTGGGAACCACACATGCGGAGATCATCCATTCACCTACTCTGCATGGCGGTTGGAACCAAAAATCGAACATTTGGACTTATTAGACCAAAGGACTGATTTCCACTGGTCTAATGTCCATTGCTCGTGTTTCTTGGCCCAAGCCAGTATCTTCTTCGTATTAGTGTCCTTTAGTAGTGGTTTCTTTTCAGCAATTTGACCATGAAGGCCTGATTCACGCAGTCTCCTCTGAACAGTTGATGATGAGATGTCTGTTACTTGAACTCTTTGAAGAATTTATTTGGGCTGCAATTGATGAGGCTGGTAACTCTAATGAAATTGTCTGCAGCCGAGGTAAATATGGGTCATCCTTTCCTGTGGCAGTCCTCAGTTTCATCATTGCGCTTGATGCTTTTTGCGACTGCACTTGAAATTCTTGAAATTTTCCGTGTTGACATGTCTTAGAGCTCCCGAGTGGCGCAGCGGTCTAAGGCACTGCATCTCAGTGCGTCACTACAGACCCTGTATCACAACCGGCCGTGATTGGGAGTCCCATAGAGTGGCGCACAATTGACCCAGCATCGTCCGGGTTAGGGTTTGACCGGGTAAGGCCGTCATTGTAAATAAGAATTTGTTCTTAACTGGCTTGCCTAGTTAAATAAAGGTTAAATACAAATTAAAAATTATAGCAATGATGGTCTGTCTTTTCTCTTTGCTTATTTGAGCTGTTCTTGCCATAATATGGATTTGGGGTATCTATGGATTGGGGTATCTTCTGTAAACCGCCCCTACCTTGTCGCAACAAAACTGATTCAAACGCGAAGGAAGGAAAGTCCACAAATTAACTTTTAACAAGGCAGACCTGTTAATTGAAATGCATTCCAAGTAACTATGTCATGAAACTGGTTGAGAGAATGCCAAGAGTATGCAAAGCTGTCATCAATGCAAAGGGTGGCTACTTTGAAGAATCTCAAATATAAAATATATTTTGATTTGTTTAACACTTTTTTTGGTTACTACATGATTCCATGTGTGTTATTTCATAGTTTTGATGTCTTAACTATTATTCTACAATGTAGAAAATAGTCAAAATAAAGAAAAACCCTTCAATGAGTTCGTGTGTCCAAACTTTCGACTGGTACTCCACAGTATTTGGAAATGCCCTTTCTAATGATTTTATCATCATGTGTAATGTGACTTGTCCAGGTGTCCCATGGAAGCTGCACGTGTGGCTGGAGTCTCTGCGAGTGGCCCAGCAGCAGTCTAGGGCTTCGGTCACTCTGTCCCTCCTTCGAGAGTTCACCTCCATCAGGGAGGAAGACTACTGCCACGAGCTAGTCTCTCTGGGCCTACCCCTCATGTTCACCATCCTACAAACCACCAAGGTAGAGCCAGCCACCTTACTTCACTTTGTCACTCTCAGACTTGGGTTCAAATACGTTATCTGTGCTTGATTGAGCGGGCCTGGCTTATTGGACCAATGGAATAGTCCCAAAACTGCAAACTCTTCCCATCTCTTACTCCAGGCAGACTAGAGCAAAGACTCAAAGTAAATGAAAGATTTTGAATAGTATTTGAATCCAGGTCTGGTCACTGCTTTTTTTCATTTACTCTCTACTCTCTAGCCTGGTCCCAAATCTGGTTTCTCTGTTGGCATCGATGTGCTTTCACATGGCTCAGATTTCATAGTAAAGACAAAGTGAACAAACAAACAAATGAGTGAACAACTCAACAAGGGTAAAATGAAAGAAATGAACAAGCAAATATAAATAAATAACAGTATTGTAATACATTGTTCTTTTCATGCGTAGGCTATTGGATCTAGTCTAACCAGTTTCCTCACTCCCTCTCAGAACGATGCCATCACCCAGCAGCTTGCAGCCATCTTTAGCCACTGCTTCGGCCCGGCTCCACTACCGGCCATTCCGGAGATGAAGGCCACCCTCTCAGCACAGCTGGGTAATGGAGATCTCCTTTTTAATGATGTTTGTGCAAACAGACGTTACTATGGAGTGATATTGTCTCAACCAGACATTGAATTTGAATGTAATCATTGCGAATTTGTATTAAGAAATTTGATTTCTAATGTCTAAACTTTTTAAACGGCTCTATGTGTACTGTTTTAAATGTTTTTATCTAATTGGGACTACAGTTGAAAACTAGTTAGCTAGCTGACTTTAGGGCATTTATAGAAATGTTGATTGATGCATTGTTCCTGTCAAATAGATGTAATAAATGAACAGAAAATGTAATGACATTTTATTAAACATTTGTATAAAAATGATCTTCTTGTGCAAGCAAACATAACCGAAACCGGCCAACGACTCCTGTGTTAGTTTTTCATTGTTTTAGTTTTTATTTGCAAGGGAATGGATATTAGTTGAAATCAAAGTTTTTTTCCTGATCCTCCAGACCCCCATTTTCTGAATAACATGGAGATGTCAGATGTGACATTTTTGGTGGAGGGGAAACCTTTCTACGCCCACAAAGTCCTGCTGATCACTGCTTCAGACAGGTGAGAAGAGTAAAGGGGGAGGATGGGTGAGGAAAGGTGAGAGGGGTTAGCAGAAGGGTGAGAGGGGTTAGCAGAAGGGTGAGAGGGGTTAGCAGAAGGGTGAGAGGGGTATGCAGAAGGGTGACAGGGGTATGCAGAAGGGTGACAGGGGTTAGCAGAAGGGTGAGAGGGGTGTGCAGAAGGGTGAGAGGGGTGTGCAGAAGGGTGAAATGGGTTGGTGGAGGTGATGTTCATGCAGATAATGTCCATGTTGGAGGGTAGGGGAAAGAGGAGGATATTGTTTAGAATTGGCAAGAGGAGGGATTACGGAAATGTTGTTGTGTTTGTGAAAGAATTACAACCATGGAGTTGCCAATTGATGACCATTGTCTAACCTGAACTTTTCTCTGTGGTGCGCAGGTTCAAGTCTCTGCTGGCCTCATCAGGACCAGACGGAACTAAAGATATTGAGATCAGTGACGTCAAGTACAACATCTTCCAGGTAACTGAATCAGATAATGAGCTCTCAACCTGAACCTTAGTTCTCACTGTTGAGTATCATGTAGATATTTAGTTATGTGTCTACATAGCCCCATATTGACTAGAGAATCCCAGAATTTATGTCACTAGCTTGGCGGGGCTTTAGACTCCAAAACAATGTTTCCTCATAGGCAGTATACCAGTTATCTCTATGTGTTTCCTATCCTTGTTACCTTCCCTTTCCTTTAACCAATGATCTGAAATCACATCGGAATATAGCGGAGTATGACCAATGAGTTGATGGAATATTGGATGATGGTAGCTCTGACATTTATTTGACCTCTGTCCAGATGATGATGTCATACCTGTACTGCGGAGGGACAGAATCACTGAAGACCAACGTGTCTGACTTGTTGGAGGTGAGAGTTTAGACACATACAGTGCCTTCCGAAAGCATTCGGCCCCCTTGAACTTTGCGACCTTTTGCCACATTTCAGGCTTCAAACATAAAGATATAAAACTGTATTTTTTTATGAAGAATCAACAACAAGTGGGACACAATCATGAAGTGGAACGACATTTATTGGATATTTCAAACTTTTTTAACAAATCAAAAACTAAAAAATTGGGCGTGCAAAATTAATTATTATTATTTGTCTTCCAACAAGACAATGATCCAAAACATAAAGCAAAATCTACAATGGAATGGTTCAAAAATAAACATATCCAGGTGTTAGAATGGCCAAGTCAAAGTCCAGACCTGAATCCAATTGAGAATCTGTGGAAAGAACTGAAAACTGCTGTTCACAAATGCTCTCCATCCAACCTCACTGAGCTTGAGCTGTTTTGCAAGGAGGAATGGGAAAAAATGTCAGTCTCTCGATGTGCAAAACTGATAGAGACATACCCCAAGCGACTTACAGCTGTAATCGCAGCAAAAGGTGGTGCTACAAAGTATTAACTTAAGGGGGCTGAATAATTTTGCACGCCCAATTTTTCAGTTTTTGATTTGTTAAAAAAGTTTGAAATATCCAATAAATGTCGTTCCACTTCATGATTGTGTCCCACTTGTTGTTGATTCTTCACAAAAAAATACAGTTTTATATCTTTATGTTTGAAGCCTGAAATGTGGCAAAAGGTCGCAAAGTTCAAGGGGGCCGAATACTTTCGCAAGGCACTGTAGACTCCTTCCCAATTATGCATCCTCACCTACTCATTCATTGCACTGATCTGAAGGCACTGATCAGGTCAAATCCTGTCAAGCCTTTTCCAATCAGTGCAGATGAAGGCGAGTAGGCGAGGACAGGACAGATTTATAAGACATTGAAATCGAGCCAAACTGTATGTCACTTGTATTAAATCTACAACCAAATTCACCATAGCAGTAAATCACTGTTTTGTTTTCTTCACATATTCATACTGGGATCACATAATTTGCTTGATTTGTTGGGCAAAAAAAAAGCTTTGAATGGATCACAGGCCTGAGAACTTGTAGCATTATCTAATCTGCTGTATTTTGTTATGTGGATGGTGTCCCCCAGCTGCTTTCAGCAGCCAGCGTCTTTCAGCTGGGGGCCCTACAGAGACACTGTGAGATCATCTGCTCCCAGAGCATCGATCTTGAAAATGCTGTCAGCATCTACAGGACGGCCAAGGTAAGGCCCTAGATATAGACTCTCACTGTGTATTCTGGATCTCAGTTGTTTGTTGGATACCGTCATGTATTAAGAGTCTCAGTTTACAAATTTCACCCAAATGTCACACTACACTCTTTCTTACATGCTGACCAGACCGGACGCGCGAGCGTTGCAAAATAAATGTAGAAATCCATGTTATTAAATTATTGCACCCACACTGCTCGCACGCGCCAATGAGCGTCTGCTTTGCCAAGGGCTAAAATAGAAGTCATTCCTATTTCTGACTCAGATCGCGCTGCAAGTCCTGCCTCTCCCATCTCCTCATTGGTTTATAGAAGCAGGTACCCACCTGCCATCTCCTCATTGGTTATACCCACGTGGGTGATTGAAAGACGAACTGTTTTGCCGGTTGTCGTGGTAATACCATGAAAGTGTAGATGCCAATCACCATATAAGTTCAAAGATGAGAAAGTCTGGAAGGAGGAGAGATGACTAGAAACTATTTGGTTGACCGTTTTATGTGTGGATTACTTGTCGGAGTAGAGGACCTTGTACATTTCACGTAAAATAACAACTCAATGTTCATATCCCAGGACAAATTAGCTAGCAACAGCAAGCTAGCTAAATAGGACCAATTAGCTAGCAAGTCCTAGCTAAATTGCCATACATGTTTAATGCTTTTCGACCTGTCCCCAAATTAATGTCATTGGTTCAGAGTTTGTTTTGATATTTTAACCTGCGTGTCGTGATCGCATTTGGTGTAGGGGGACAAAATACATTTATGCACGGTAGCGCACAATGGCGCACGCGCGCAGGCGGTTTGGGTTCCGTGTTATTCTGAAAAGGTAAAGAATAGCTGTGACTGGGGTCTATCTGGTAGTGGTTTGTTAAACAGTACCATGGGAAAAATAGCTACTGCGTAAATACTGCAGTCTGGTTTTGTAGTGAATTGAGCCATAATTGTGTGTCTCTCTCTCTCTGTCAAACCCAGGCCCACGCTGCTTCAGTGCTGAGTTCGTTCTGCGAGGGCTTCTTCCTGCAGCACATGGCAGGGCTCCTGGAGAGAGAGGCCTTCCGGTCCCTGCTCCTGGGGCCTATGGGGGCCCGCTGGGTGACGGAGATGGGCTCTGGGCCTAAAATGGTGCCTCCTAGGGGAGACTCGCCACTGGAGGAACTCGAGACAACCCTGGCTCGCCGGCTACGCTCTCTCTACATCACCTCCCGTGTCTGACGGGGAAGGGAGAAGGATGGAATGCAGAGGAGGAGAGGAGAAGGAGGAAGAGAGTGTGCGATCGGTGCACACTCTCTTCCTCCTGGGAGGAGGACGTCTCAAGTGTCCGAGGACATCACGAGTGCCCTTAGATACAGATTTAGGATCAGATTGCCGTCCCGCGATCCTAACCTGAACCATTAGTGGGAAAACCACAGAAACTGACCTTAGCTCAGCATCTAAGGGCATCGTCATCCGTAATCATTATTTCTCGGTGGAGGGTAAGACGAGGATGAAAGAGATAAGGCTGGATAGAGAGTGGGTGTGATGGGTACAGGATGGGTACCGTGATGGCCTGTTCCCAAATTTGACTCCTGGACAATTTATTTTGCTACACGGACAATTCAGTGTTTGACCTGAAGTACTCACCTCTAGCTGTCTATTACAATAGCTATATATACGCAGTGGAAGAGTAGACAGAATGGTCTATCCATCTGTCTTTCTGTTTGTCACAAAGGCTCTGGAAGCTTGTGTACAGAGACGGACAAGACAGCGGAATGAGGCAGTGAGAACTTTAACATTTAGGATTTCTAGAACACTGCTGCCGCCCAGTGGACAAAGCCCGTAAAGTCTTCAGATTATAGAAATAGAGTGACTAGATTATGTTTCTATGCCTCAAATAAAGGTAAAAAGGTTCTGATGGAATATAGAAAGTCTGGAACTTTATTTTAACGGGCCACTGATATGAAGGGGCTGGACTTTTCTCTTTTCCTTCAGCCCCCTTCAGAGTGGTGAAGACTGTGAGAGAAGAGGTGGATTTGAGAGCCCCCACAGTGGATTCAAAGAAGTTGGTTTTACTAAGTGTATTTTCTTTATACATAGTAGTTTTATTTTTTAATTTCTTTTTTTGCCAGAGTGAAGAGGAAAGAATAACACTAAATGGAATGGACATTTTCTATTTAAAGAAAAAAAGATGTGAGAGTATTTAACAGGGAGTTCCCTTTTTGTTGTGTTTTTATAATTTTAGGCAAATTATTATTATTAATGTAAGATAAAGCTTTGTGTAGCTGGACAATTCCAGGCCTTTTACACACTAACCATTACAGTTGAAGTCGGAAGTTTACATACACTTAGGTTGGAGTCATTAAAACTCATTTTTCAACCACTCCACAAATGTCTTGTTAACAAGCTATAGTTTTAGCAAGTCGGTTAGGACATCTACTTTGTGCATGACACAAGTAATTTTTCCAACAATTGTTTGCAGACAGATTATTTCACTTATTATTCACTGTATCACAATTCCAGTGGGTCAGAGGTTTACATACACTAAGTAGACCGGGCCTTTAAACAGCTTGGAAAATTCCAGAAAATGATGTCATGGCTTTATAAGCTTTAGATAGTCTAATTGACATCATTTGAGTCATTTAGAAGGTTCTAATTGACATAATTTTAGTCAGTTGGAGGTGTACCTGTGGATGTACAAACTCATGATTTCAAGCCTCTTTGTTTGACATCATGGGAAAATCAAAAGAAATCAGCCAAAACCTCAGAAAAAGAAAAAAAAAGTATGGTTCATCCTTGGGAGTAATTTCCAAATGCCTGAAGGTACCACGTTCATCTGTACAAACAATAGTTCGCAAGTATAAACACCATGGGACCACGCAGCTGTCACAACGCTCAGGAAGGAGACGCGTTCTGTCTCCTAGAGATGAACATACTTTGGTGCGAAAAATGTAAATCAATCCCAGAACAACAGCAAAGGACCTTGTGAAGATGCTGGGGGAAACAGGTACAAAAGTATCTATATCCACTGTAAAATGAGTCCTATTTTGACAGAACCTGAAAGGCCGCTCAACAAGGAAGAAGCCACTGCTCCAAAACCGCCATAAAAAAGACAGGCTACGGTTTGCAACAGCACATGGAGACAAAGATGGTACATTTTGGAGAAATGTCCTCTGATCTGATGAAACAAAAATAGAACTGTTTCGCCATAAAAACCATTGTTATTTTTGGAGGAAAAGGGGTTAAACTTGCAAGCCGAAGAACACCATCCCAACCGTGAAGCACAGTGTTGTGGGGGTGCTTTGCTGCAGGAGGGACTGGTGCACTTCATAAAATAGATGGCATCACTAGGAAGGAAAATTATGTTGATATATTGAAGCAACAACTCAAGACATCTGTCAGGAAGTTAAAGCTTGGTCACAAATGGGTCTTCCAAATGGACAATGACCCCAAGAATACTTCCAAAGTTGTGGCAAAATGGCTTAAGGACAACAAAGTCAAGGTATTGGAGTGGCCATCACAAGGACCTGACCTCAATCCTATGGAAAATGTGTGGGCAGAACTGAAAAAGCGTGTGCAAGCAAGGAGGCCTACAAACCTGACTCAGTTACACCAGCTCTATAAGAAGGAATGGGCCAAAATTCACCCAACTTATTGTGGGAAGCTTGTGGAAGGCTACCCAAAACGTTTGACCCAAGTTAAACAATATAAAGGCAATGCTACCAAATACTAATTAAGTGTATGAAACTTCTGACCCACTGGGAATGTGATGAAAGAAATAACAGCTGAAATAAATCATTCTTGATACTATTATTCTGCCTTTTCACATTCTTAAAATAAAGTGGTGATCCTAACTGACCTAAAACAGGGAATGTTTACTAGGATTGAATGGCAGGAATTGTGAAAAACTGAGTTTAAATGTATTTGGCTGAGGTGTATGTAAACTTCCGACTTCAACTGTAAGTAAACTGGGTCATGTTCAAATGGAAGAAACCAGACTGAAACAGGTAGGGAGTACCTGAGAATTCAAATGTTTTGTTTTACATTGCTAAATGTTTTCCGTCACGTGCTCTAATGAACAAAACCCTGGCAAGGTACAATAATATCATTTCACACTATTGTGCTGACCTGAACCACACTGTGCTGGCCCAGGCTATTTTATTATTCTCATTTTCAGCACAGTTCCAGAAACTATGGTGGATGAGGAACCAGGCCAGTGCAGCTTGGTTGGTTAGGCACAATAGTATGAATAGGATATAACAGTAGCCAACATGGGATTTGGAACTGCAACCTCCTACGTAAACTCTGCTTTACTGCTCAATACTGTAATAAATACTGTAATAAAGCATCAAGCCTGGCAAGCAATTGATTTTAATAGGTCTTTATGTTTTTACCTTTTATTTCAATGCAGGTAGGTATTTGTTAGCCTGGGTGCCTGTCTGTTTCTTCTCTGTTGCCAACTCCTTATGGAGTTGCCATGCCGTTGACAGCAATGAAATTAGCAAGAGCACAAACAGATCTGAGACCAGGGTAGATTTGAGTAGGTTATTTTGCCACTGGATAGATCTAGGGCTCGATTCATTCCTTATCGCCGAAGTTCAGCGCTATAGAGCGCTTGAAATATAAAGCCAATTTCCGATTGCACTGACATATACAGTGTTTATGGGGAACGCAGTCTCCGCAAACGTGGGAGCATTGCCTTTAAATTTCAATTGCCCTATAGCGCTCAGCGTTATGGATTCAATTGAGCCCCTATTTTAGATGACTAATTAAATATAATACTTATATGATGCTCAACTAAAAAGTACTAAATTTGACCCAGTGTCACTTATGCCCTTTTTGATTCTTAAAATTGGAAGATCTCAATTGCATACTCCTTGTGTCCTCCTCTCTCCTCGCCTCCTTCTCAAAACCCATTGGAGGAGAAGTTGAGATTGGAGGGACCTCTGGCTTTCTCATCCAATGGTTTTGAAATGCAGACGAGAGAAGAGAGAGGACGCAAGGAGTATGCAATTGGGATTATCCCAGAGTGTCCCCTGTTATGTAGCTTGGAATTCCAACAGGATATAAGCAATGCAGAAAACTATATGGACGGTTCACAGAGATGGTGAGAATAAGAGTTTTAGTTGATTGGAGTGAGTGTTTTTAATGTATGTAAGCCTTAGGACGACATGTTCGACACCCAACAACACCATAAGGAGATAGCTTACCTGAGAAAAGGTCCAGTATATGTATTGAAGCGATCTGGTTCTCTCTGCTGGTGTGGAAAGGTACTGCATTAAGAGAGAGACTAAACTAGCTGCACTTCATTTTGTTTGACCTGTTTTCTATTGATACTTCTTATGGATATATACAAACAACTATGCTGGTTCTTTGATTTCTGCATTAACTGCATTAAGAGAGAGAGAGACACACACACACACACACACACACACACACACACACACACACACACACACACACACACACACACACACACACGGCAACACAAAACCCTTAACTGAGTTTATTGGAGTTTTCCATACTGAAGTTGCTCACAGTTATGTTACAAGAAGGATGACATTGTTTATTTGCTTGTATCCCGCTCTGGTAATAAAAGGAGTGCTTGCGGCCCTGGTGTAGCACGAGAACTATAATACCCAAAATGCTCTGTAACCTAAACTGGTATCATCGGATGACCTTAATGTCGCTAGTTTTTCCACTGTAGAAAATAGGGAGGGTGAAGAGGTAACTAACAGTAGGGTATTGCTTTAGCAAAGAGGTTGTTTTGGCGGTGTCACAGGTGGAACTGCATTAGAGCTGTCAAATCCACAAGTGGCTTTTGGCATTATACCTAAAGTGGACATTGCCATTGGCTGCACAGTCACATTAACAAGTCAGATGAACTCGTAGATACTATTTTTATGTCTCTGCGTGCAGAAATCCCATGCAGCCTTGCAAACCTGGGATAACTAGTTTCTTTGTAGGTGATTAAAACAATTTGAATACAGACCCCGCCCCCCCAAAAAAAATTCTACTTTTTACAAATATTTGAATACACATCTCCGAAAGTAACTACTGTTTTACACTATTTGATTACAAATCTGAGAAAGCAACAACTTTAAGCAAATATTTGAATACAGATCTCAGGAACTATTGGATTGGCTACCTTCAACTATGGTCAGGGATGAATTTGTAGCTGCATGTTGAAGATGGAAATAAAATGAATAAAGCACACACAATCTCCTATTCCAATCTATCTAACAGTCCTATTTGATCTACACAATACATTTCTATCTGACCATTCTGTAAATGTCCATTCTCCTAAATGTCCATTGCCCCAGGTGTCAAGTCAAACCAATTAACCAGCTATTGTACAGATAAGTGTAAATAAGTTAACTCAAGTATGATTCGTTCAACATGCCACTGAAAAGCTTGAAAACTGTAATACATTTTAGCATACCTGAAAATACTGCAGAGAATTCAAAACCATTTGCAAACATTGCAAACAGCAAGTTGGATGCTTAGCAAAAACAACTTCGAACCTCTTTGTCCATCTGAGGGTAAGTGTTCTTGTTTCAAACACACAATGCACCATCTTTAAAGGGGTAGTTTAGAATACAAACTAACAGAATACAGAATACAAACTAACAATTTTCAACCTACCTTGGCTGTAGTTGATTTACGAAGGCAGTTTTGTACTATATAGTTTCCTTTCGACACTTAATAGAAAT
This sequence comes from Oncorhynchus clarkii lewisi, assembly GCF_045791955.1. Classification (NCBI taxonomy): domain Eukaryota; kingdom Metazoa; phylum Chordata; class Actinopteri; order Salmoniformes; family Salmonidae; genus Oncorhynchus; species Oncorhynchus clarkii. The sequence continues at coordinate 39,397,842 of NC_092148.1, read as the reverse complement.
GTTTATGTTAGTGTTAGCGTTCTCAGTAACACTTAACATGAAACTGTCCTTGTGCCTGGGTAAAACATTTCAGTTACATTTGGAGCAACATTTTATTAGCGTTGTGTTACATAATACTTCGGTAATTGTATTTTAATTGCATAGCAATGAGTTCAGAGATTTGTAACTACTGTACACAAGATGAATAGAGGCTGTTCCTTATTACCAACATATTCAAATAATGATTGACATATTTCATTAACTTTGTTTTGATGAATTTTTTGATACTACTTTATCCTTCCACAAGATATAGTTCCTAAACAAATCTAGGGTTGCTACCCAAGTCGGCTGGTCAATTGTTCTATCGGTTCAGTTGCCAGAGAAGAGACCAAGTCGTTCAGTCTTTTTGTTCTGTATCTATGGATGCGACTCAGTCGTTCAATCTAAACGTTCCATTGCCATACTGGCTGGCAACGTTCTTATCCCTTGCTTGCTAACGAGCCAACTATGACTCATTTACAGTCACGTCAAACAGTGCAGCCAGAATAACAACAAAATAGCTGCATTAGCATTTGTTTAAGCTGTTTTGTAGTGACATTTACTTGGCTACATCCATAATAATAAGCTAATGATACGCGATTTCACCTCGTCAGGACACTGTTGTTCGAGAGCTAGCCGAGAACACACCTAACACAATCACTTCAAACTGAAGCTGGAAAGACTCTAAACTAGCTGCACTTCATTTTGTTTGACCTGTTTTCTATTGATCATTTTTATGGATATATACAAAGAACTATGCTGGCTCATGATTTCGACTGGCTGAGAAAAGCTGCCTGCCTGTCGTCCCGACTCCTGACACGTTCAATACTATGGGACAGCTGGAGATTGTTTCAATATTCTAATTCAATGTTGCAAATGTCGGAGAGACAGACAGCAAGGTTTATACAAATATTCGCTGTCGTTCTGAACTTCTAACGCGAGTTGGATGGGTGTGGCTTCGTGACAATGATCAAGAGTTACTGCTCACCGATTTGACAGCTCCAACGCAGTTACACCTCCGACACCGCCAAAACATCAGCAATGCGGGTGCCCCTTTTCACCGGTTAACGCTTTAAGAGTGTGTCCCAGATGGCACCTTATTCCCTATATAGGGCACTACTTTTGACCAAGACCCATAGGTTTCTGGTCAAAAGTAATGCACTACGTAGCGAATAGGGTGCCATTTGGGACACCACCCAGGACTGTGTAATTCCTCTAGCACCCGGTGCCCTCAGCGCTTCCTCCCTTACAGCCGTACAGAGTGACGGACAGAGCAAGAGGAAGCATCACTCAATGCTGTGCACAAGATAGATGATAAGGGGGGAGAAGAAGAGAGAGAGGAGGGGGCAAGGAAAGATAGAGGAAAAGAAACAAGAGTGGAGAAGAAGAGGTGGCGGAGGCTAAACATAAGAAGAGAAAGAGAGAGAATTGTTAGGCTAAGGGCAGAGGGAAAGAAAGTGAGAGAGTTCTATGTAGCATTAACACTAAAGCCATGCAAAGAAAAGCTCATGTTTACATGCACACAGCAATACAAGATAAAAGCATAAGAGCAGGAATATCTCCAGTGTAGAAGAAGAAGAAGCATTTCAACCCCCATGTTTGTCTATGTACTGTACAAGAGAAGAAGATTGATGAGGAAGTTGTTTGACACCTCTAACTGGTCTACACACATGATGATTAGATGAAACTGACAAATATCAATAGAAGCTATATTTCTCCCCAAAAGAGGCTAAATTCTACATTCTTAAATGACTGGTAAAATCATTTTTCTTAAAGGCCCAGTGCAGTCAAAATCTAGATTTACTGTATGTTATATATATTTCCACACTATGAGGTTAGAATAATACTGTGACATTGTGAAAATGATAATAATGCCCTTTTAATGTAAGAGCTGTTTGAAAAGACTGCCTGAAATTTCAGCCTGTTTGAGTGGGATGGAGTATTGGCCTGCCTGGTGACATCACCAGGCGGTAAATGAGTTAATAGACCCATAAGAAAGTGTCCCAAACTTCACTGCCAATAACAGCTAGTTTTCAGTTTCCCCTCCCCACTCAGACCACTCCCAGACTGTCCTAGTAAAATTGTTGCTTGAGAAATGTATCTCTGCTAAGAAGCTATTTTTATTTTGTTTTTGATCATTTTAATTGAAAACAATCACATTAAGGTTGTTACCCAGAAATGTTTTGATGTTGAGAAAAAAAATACAGCTGCAGTGGACCTTTAAACATATACAACACAAGTATTTCCCCCTCCCTCTTGAACACTAGGAAAGAAATACAGTCAGACAAAGGAATGAAAAAAATGAAATATTTGACTGAACAAAAGCTTGTTGCCTCATTTACAAACATACAAGCAGGTAAATAAATAAATAACATTCAACTGATCTAACAGCTTTTCTTTCATATAAAGAGTGAGGTTACAATAACAAATTAGGAAACGGAACAGAGAAAATGAACAAATATGAATAAATAAGGAAAAAATACAAAAATATCCACAATTGCGTTTCACTTTTTTTTTTTTCCTCAAACTCCTACTGCTGGTAGTTAAGACTAAAATAGGTATACTGTACATGACAAATGACACAAAGTGCTCTGGGGAAAAGGGGTAGAAACTTGATGAATACAGTCATGTTTGTACCATGACACCTTACTCAGATCAAATCAAACAAATTCATAATCCTAAATGACCATATGAACAAAAATACAGGGCGAAATAAAGGGGGGTGTGGCAACGCAAGTTTGTAAAACCTGGTCCTACTGGTATATCTAAACACTGTCACAACTAGACATTTCCTTTTTACATAAGAAATGAATTCAGTCTGTACAACAGAGTAGATCATTCATTTAGATAACCCCCAATACCCCAATACCCACCTCCACCCTGACTCCCTCCACCCCTCCCCACAACCCCAGATCAAGTCGTACCACCCCAACCCATACTGCATACACACCTTGCTTTCTGAAATAGCAATTCCAGTCAATTTGCAGCAATGGTATTGAGTCTAATAAATGTCCATTTAGTATTTTTAAATCCAGTTTCTTCACAAAGAAAGAGGAAGTACATTAAAAAGAGAAACGATACAATCCAGCAAGCGTCCGCGTCGGATGTTGATACTACAGTAGATCAACAAACTCATCCTCCTTCGCTTCTCCTTTTGGTCACTTCATTGTTCTGTCCATTTTTTTATTCTTTGTTCTTATTACATCCCAGAGTTTGTCTATAAATACTGTGCAATAGTGTGTGAGAAGGGGAGCGTGTTTTTATTTGTGTAATGAGATTGTGTGTTTGGGTGTTAAATGCTTAATAATCTCAAGGTGTGTGTGTGTGTGTGTGTGTGTGTGTGTGTGTGTGTGTGTGTGTGCATTTGTATGTGTATAACATGCTTGTGTATCAGAGGGATATGGATTGCTGTTTTCTCCCTCGGGGACTGCTGCTCGGGGTAGCGAAGGAGGCACCTTGAAAAGCGGTCCCCAACTCAGTCAACAAATGTCCATCTCTTGGTGTGCAGACGGTGGGGTTGAAGTGATGGCCAAGGAGGAAGAGGATAGGCGGAGTGGAGCAGGGAGGCAGGAGGAGGATCTAATAGGTTTTCTGGATAATTCCTGGTAGTAGAAACAAGTCAAGTCATCACACAGGTGAGCAGAGGAGAGAGAACACAATGGCCCTGTACTAAATACAGAAATGGATCCTTCCTTCCTCGTTTCCTTGAGGTAAGCACAGTGATTGGATAGATGTAAGCAAGGTTACCACCCTACTACTTTCACCAATCTAACCTATTCAGATCTGTGATTACTTCAAGGATGTATTTATATTTGGAACAGTGCCAATATGTGATCAAAAGAGTGGGGGAGGGAGAGCACACAAAATGGCACGGACGCTTAGATGGGGTGGTGTGTGTGTGTGTGTGTGTGTGTGTGTGTGTGTGTGTGTGTGTGTGTGTGTGTGTGTGTGTGTGTGTGTGTATGTGTGTGTGTTAAGATGAGGGGAGATTGTGTGTGTGGGTTTGGTAAAATATCTGTTTGATTCAAATTCTCTATACAGTCATTCTTTCATACAAAAAGTATATTGAGTCCAAAGAGGGTATGTTCAGTTACAGTACTTCTAGCTTTTTCAATGTCAAGTCTCTGACCACTTTTCGAAAACCCCTGATAAGAATGGGTAAAGTGATACTCGGGTTTGGATCTTTAATGCTTCATCTTAACTCTAACTAACATTTTGGCTCTACTGCTACTACAGTTTCCTGGTCTAGGATTCCTCCAGTGTCCCAATGGACGCCATCCTGACTCTGTCTCGGCCCGTGGTGGGCGGACATTTTGTATCTTCTCGCATGGAAGAGGAGCAATGTCGGGTGGTTGGGGTAGCGGGGGGTTGGTGGTGAGGCACCTGGCCGTTCTTCTCCTCTGAAAAAAGTTTTTCAATTACGTCAAAGAAGTTATTCAAGGGGCTACCTAGGTACACAAACGGGAAGCAAAGAAAACGGGGAGAGAGGGAGAGGAAGAGAGAGAGAACAAACAATGAACATTAGGGTTTATGTGAGAAGAGGAGGCTAGAGAGACTGACAGAAGGTGGGGAAGAGAAAGAGGGAGAGAGATGGAGGGAGGGTGAGGGCCACTGTGATAGCCACGTCGGGTGAATGTGTGTGTGTGTTCAACATATAAAAGACACCACAATATGATATCACTGTCAGGTCTAGCCAATGAGAAGCGGGATGTAGGTCAATTTAGGTCAGTGGTAAAGATTGGAGCATTATAGAGAAAGCAACAATTTGGACTGCTATTTACCATATACAGTACAATCCAATGGTAATTATAGTGTGTGGCGCAGCGGTCTAAGGCACTGCATCGCAGTGCTAGAGGCGTCACTACAGACCCGGGTTTGGGCTGTGATGCAGCCAGCTGCAACCGGGAGACCCATAAGGCGCCGCACAATTGGTTAGGGGCGGGATGTCCTTATCCCATTGCACTCTAGCGACTCCTTGTGGCGGGCCAGGCAGATGCATGTCGCCAGTTGTGCAGTGTTTCCTCCGACACATTGGTGCGGCTGACTTCCGGGTTTAGCGAGTAGTGAGTCAAGAAGCAGTGCGACTTGGCAGGGCCGTATTTCAGAGGACCCATGACTCTCAACCTTTGCCTCTCCAGAGTCCGTGCTGGAGTTTAAGTAATGAGATAAGACAGTAACCTCCAATTAGGGTTAAAAAGTCATTTTAAAAAAGCAGACCAATGATACATTTAACTGTTATAACCTAAATATGATCAGCATATTCTCATGACTGACTTTATCCAGAGTAGCTAGCTAACTCCCCCCACCCCCCCATTTCTGTAATCTGAATTAGTCGACTCTATGGATTTTAACTTAGATTAGCTTACCCCGGGCTCAGACCATTTTAACAATATTTGTCATGTTAATCTAACTCAATTGATTGCAAAACCCACCCAGATTAATATAAAAAATCCAGCAAACGTATTGCTGATTGACCTGATTCTGACAAATATCGCCCACAAGTACAGTGGAGTATTTGCTAATGATCTCAGTGATCACTGTTCTATTGCATGTATTAGAGATACCAAACACATTAACACTAATTTTAAACATTTTTCTCCATGATATGTTTTACTCTGACAGCTGAATGCTTGACCCTAAATTAGCTCTAGAATTGTTCTCATCTATTTTTATCCCTCTGGCAAACAAACACTGCCAACGCCTTAGAGTAAAAAAATTAAACAAATCCTTGGTTCTCTATAGAACTTTCAGATCTTCTGATGAGTAATCACGTCTGGTCCAAGGCTAGAAAAACTGACTCTGTAGATGCACTACCTCAATAAAGTTACATCTAGATACTTTTTTCTATCTATGACTCTGCTGGTGATCCATCTAAATTTTGGAAAACAGTTAATGCACTGAAGCATGGAAATGCCTCTTTCCCTGCCTAAGAAAGTTGTTTAAGACTCTGGCACCATTACTGAGAAAAATTAGATAAGTGATGCTTTTAATCAGCATTTTATGTCGGTGGGCTTTTTATTTGAAATAAATTGTGGTTTAATTGACCCTGGTTAGCCAGTTGACTGCATGCCCCTCTCCCAGAATTTAGTTGCCTCGATGGAAGTTGTGTCAACTTCTACTTTTTAAGTTCTATCTCCGACTGTCGGTGATCCATCTAAATTTTGGAAAACAGTTAACGCACCAAAATATGGAAATTCCTCTCTTTCCCTACCTAAGCAAGTTGTATCAGCCTCTAGTTGTCTTGATGAAAGTTCTGTCAACTTCTAGTTAATCTGTGTTTTCATTTCAACAAATTTCTTCTTCTGATGTGCTAGACACCTTTCTAGACACCTTTGCTTGATCCTTTCTTGCTGCAGATTTCTGCTCCTCTCTGCATTAATCTGGAGTTGGTCCCCCTTTGCTGCCATAACCAGCCTTCACTCTTCTGGGAAGGCTTTCCACTAGATGTTGGAACATTGCTGCGGGGACCTGCTTCCATTCAGCCACGAGCATTAGTGTGGTTGGGCACTGATGTTGGGCGATTAGGTCTGGCTGGCAATCGGCGTTCCAATTCATCCCAAAGGTGTTCGATGGGGTTGAGGTCAGGGCTCTGTGCAGGCCAGTCAAGTTCTTACACACAGATCTCAATAAACCATTTCTGCATTGATCTCGCTTTGTGCACAGGGGCATTGTCATGCTTAAACAGAAAAGGGCCTTCCCCAAACTGCCCAAGACCATTATTCCCCTACCTAACTTTATAGTTGGAACTATGCATTCAAGCAGGTAGCATTCTCCTGACGTCTGCCAAACCCAGATGTGTCTGTCAGACTGCCATCACTCCATTCACACTGCTCCAGAGTCCAATGGCGGCGAGCTTTACACCACTCCAGCCAACGCTTGGCATTGCACATGGTGATCTTAGACTTGTGTGTGGCCGATTGGCCATGGACACCATTTCATGAAGCTCCTGACGAACAGTTCTTGTGCTGACGTTGCCTCCAGAGACAGTTTGGAACTCGGTAGTGTGTGTTGCAACCGAGGACAGATTTATTTTACGCGCTATGTTCTTCAGCACTCGGCGGTTCCTTTCTGTGAGCTTGTGTGGCCTACCACTTCGTGGCTGAGTTGTTGTGGCTCCTAGAAGTTTCCACGTCACAATAACAGCACTTACAGTTGACCGGGGGGAAGCTCTAGCAGGGTAGAAATTTTACGAACTAACTTGTTGGAAAGGTGACGTCCTATGACGGTGCCACGTTGAAAGTCACTGAAAAGTCACTCTTCAGTAAGGCCATTCTACTGCCAATGTTTGTCTATATGGTTGTATGCCTGTGTGCTCAATTTTATACACCTGTCAGCAACGGGTGTGGCTATATACTTTTGTATATGTTTTTTTTTTACAATTATTTCTGGTACCATCCCCAGGGTACTTCCCCTTCACAAAGGTGGTGGCCCATGTGACCTAAATAATTATCGCCCCATTTCCAAACTCTCTTGCCTAGCAAAAATAGCAGAATCCTTGGTAAATACTTAATTTAGATCCTATTTAACTAAGAAATGTGTTCTAATTGTACACCAGTAAGGTTTCAGAGAAGGTCATAGCACCATCTCTGCTACTCCTCTTCTTTTAAATGATGTTCTTAATTGCTTGGATAAGAATAAACACTGTGTGGCCCTTTTTATTGATCTCTCTAAAGCCTTCGACACTGTGGATCACTCATTGCTTATTCAGAGGCTTTAATCCAGGGCTCTCCAACCCTGTTCTTGGAGAGATAACTTCCTGGTTTTTGTTTCAACTAACTAACCTGATTTAGCTTATTAACCAGCAAATGATTTGAATTAAGTGTGCTAGATTAGGGTTAGGGAAAACCTACAGAATGTTAGCTCTCCAGTAGCAGGGTTGGAGCACCCTGCTTTAATCAATTGGCCTGGACCAGGCTACGTGTAGCTGGTTTGAACATTCAGGGGTTTCCCACAGGGATCGAATCTTGGTCCAGTTCTTTCCACTATTTACATTAACAGTTCATATTTTGTTATTACTTTCACATGCATGAAGATGACACGGTGGTGTATTCTACTGCTCCCACAGCTGACCAGGCTCTGTCAGAGCTTCAATCTGCCTTTATTGCCCTGCAGAAAGCATCTATTGACTTGAAATTAGTACTTATTGCAGGTAAAACCAAGTACATGTTATTTTCCAAATCACGTAAAAATGTATTCGTACTTTGGAAGGTGACCTCATTGATCATGTCCCCGCTTATAAATATCTGAGTTGATGGAAAATCTATCTTTCAAAAAGCATGTTGATGAATTAGTTAAACAGGCCCTGTCTTCTGCTAAATAGCAGAAAACAAATAATTCAGTCAACATTCATTCCAGTAATTGACTATGGTGAAATCATCTGTATGAATGCAGCTGCCACTGTATTGAAGCCATTGGACACAGTTTGTCATAGTGCTTTATTAGGAGTGATAGGTTCGGCACACATCATTGCAATTTGTATCAAAACGTAACCTTGCCCTCTAATGAAGTCTTGATGCATTGCTCTCTTTTTGCCTATAAAGTCCTCTTGCATAAAATTGTTAACCTTCAGACGTATAAGTTACCAGACCCGGACTCAGACACGGCTACCCCTGAAGCAGTGGAGGCTGGTGAGGGGAGGGCGGCTCATAATAATGGCTGGAACGGAGGAAATGGAATGGCATCAAACACATGGAAACCATGTATTTGATTCCATTCCACTAATTCCGCTTCAGCCATTAGCATGAGCTCGTCCTCCCCAATTAAGGTGCCACCAACCTCCTGTGCCCTGGTGATCCCTTCAATCTCCACCGAGTTAGGGAAATCTGCTTTTTTTCGCCTCATGTGGAATGATCTCCAAAACTACTTAAAAGTTGGCAATTCAGGCCGGTGTTAGTGGGCCTTTTTATGTAGTTTTCTAAAAACTAACTTTTTAGAGCCAGACACAACTGTGACAGCCATATACTGTGAAGCAGGCTGAAGGACACACACACACACTGCTACTATACTAGGCTCTAAAACCTGGGAGGACACTAACTTTCACTAGCCTTTTATGACTTCAGTAACACAGTTTCAGACTGTCTTCCAACCCCTATTACAGAAAGCCCAAGTCACTCCAAAATATTGAGGCAATAGTTTGAAACCCTTAGGATCATAAAGTTATTCAGCAAAGTTGTGAAGAAAAATCTCTAGGTTGAACATTTTACAACTTGGAACAGTTAACTGAGTGGATGCACACTAGAGCAGGGCTCTTCAACCCTGGTCCTGGAGAGACACCATCTGGTAGGTTTTTGCTCCAACCTGAATATATGCACCTGATTCTAATAATTAGCTGGTTGATAAGCTAAATCAGGTTTGTTACAGATGGGTTTTGAGTGAAAACTGACAAGAAGGTAGCTTTCCAGTAACAGGGTTAGAGAGCCCTGCACCACAATTGTTTCTGTACCCAAGAAAGCAAAGGTAATTTAACTAAATGACTATCACCCCGTACCACTCACACCCTAGACCCACTTCAATTTGCATACCGCCCCAATATATCCACAGATGATACAATCTTCATCACACTACACACTGCCTTTTCCCATCTGGACAAGATGAATACCTAGGTAAGAATGCTGTTCATTGACTACAGCTCAGCCTTCACCACAATGGTACCCTCCAAGCTCATCATTAAGCTTGGGGCCCTGGGTCTGAACCCCACCCTGTGCAACTGGGTTCTGGACTTCCTCACGGGCCTCCCTCAGGTGGTGAAGGTAGGCAACAACACCTCCGCTAAGATGATCCTCAACACAGGGCCCCACACGGGTGCATGCTCACCCCCATCCTGTACTCCATTTCTCCCTTGATTGCGTGGTCAGGCACGCCTCCAACTTCATCATCAGTTTGCAGATGACCCAACAGTAGTAGGTCTGATTACCAACAATGACGAGACAGCCTACAGGGAGGAGGTGAGGGCCCTGGTGGAGTGGTGCCAGGAAAATAATTTCTCCCTCAACGTCACCAAAACGAAGGAGCTGATTGTGGACTTCAGGAGAGCGAGCACTCCCCCATCCACATCGACGGGACAGCCTCCACCCAGAATCCTGCCCTGAACT